>NC_057801.1:231053561-231083112 GCF_018294505.1 Triticum aestivum
AGGCCCCCTTTCATGGCACCAACTGGGACCAATACTCAGTGTATATAAGCAACACTTGTGAAAATTTTCAGTTTCATCGCGCATTTGCCCCCCGACGCCACCGAGCTCATCGATGCCGCCAGGCTGCCTGTGCTCGCCGTCGCCGCCCGCGGTCGCCGTCGCCGCCCACACCTCGTCGCCATCGCCCTGCACCCCGACGCCGACGCCCTGCTCCTCGTCGCCGGCCCTGCCTCCTCGTCACCGTCGCCGCGCCTTGCACCGACGCCATCGCCGCGTCCGAGCGCCGCCCCGATCCCCTCCTCCTCCTTACTGTACTGGCCGCCGTCGGCGCCGCGCGCTACCGCCATGCCGCCGCGCCCCCTGCCCTATGCTGCTGCCGCGCGCCGCCCCTGCCTTGCATATTTTTTATTTTTTGTCATATATATGTATTTTTTTGTCAATATATGTATATGTGTATATATGTGTGTATGTGTATAAATGTGTGTATGTGCATATATGTGTGTATATATTCATAGCATTTATTGTATATGTTCATATTTAGAAGAAAAAGAAGAAGAGGAAAAAGGAAAGTAAGAAGAGGAAGAAGGAGAGAAGAAGAAGGAGTAGAAGAGGAGAGGAATAAGAGGAGAAATAAATAAGAAGAGTAAAAAGAAAAAAAAGAGGAGATGAAGAAGGAATAGAGGAGAAGAAGAAAAATAGAAAATTTTCTATTTTTTCTTCTTCTCCTCTTTTTTTCTTCTATTTTTTTTTCTTCTTCTTCTCCTCTATTTTTTTCTTCTTCCTCTTCTTATTTTTGGTCGCCGAGGGGTCGAGGGTCGTCGAGGGGAGGGTCGTCGAGGGGTCGAGGGTTGAGGCTCATCGAGGGGTCGAGGGTTGTCAGGACCCCGACTCAATGCCACATCGATCTAGCATGTAACACCTCATATCACTTTGCGGCCTCACGCACGGTATTCCCACGGGTGTCGCCTTACCTTTGCCCGGGACCGTTTGCGCCTTTTGGCACACGTATATGACAGTGTCGCTAGCATCCATATGATAAGGAGCCCGGGCTGACATGGCTAGTCGTAAACCCAAAGCGGCACAGACTTACAGGGACAGGCATCCATGACCCAGCATCGAACGTGTCGGTCATCAGCGAGTGAATCCAGGCTGTAGCACTGGGCTAGCAGGACTCCGGTGAACCGGGCTGTAGCGGGCTAACAGGACTCCGGTATTCACCGCGTGACATTTCCCCGAAGGGACAGACACAGGAACGAAGAAGGACACATGCCGGCCAGCCTAAGTGTTCCGGAGCAGTAGCAAGCTACCATGGCTCGGTGGAAACACTAGGAGACATTTCCCCGTAAGAGAGGCTAGTAAAGATAAACAACTAGATGGTCAGATCCCACACATACCAAGCATTTCAATAACATACACACAATATGCTCGATATGTGCAAATACAACATGGCATCACAACATGACTCTATGACTCAAGTAATCTATTCAATAGGCTCCGAGGAGCGAGATATTACAAACATGGGTCTCATGACCCAACATTCAGAGCATACAAATCAAGCACAAGCGGAAGCTATCATGTCTGAGTACAGACATCTATAAATGAAAAAGGCTGAGAAGCCTGACTATCTACCAAATCCTGCCGAGGCACAAGATCGTAGCTGAGGTAACAAGCTAAACGTCGAAGACCACGCGGAAATACTAGTGAGACTGAAGTCTCTCTACAAAAACATAAAATAGGCAAACGTGAGTACAAATGTACCCAGCAAGACTTACATCAGAACTATCTACATATGCATCATTATCAACAAATGGATGGTGGGGTTTAACTGCAGCAAGCCAGCTTTGACTCGGTGGCTATCCTGAACTACGAGTGCGAGTAACTTTTTTGAGGTGGCGCACACGAGTCCACATATTCACCATATCAATACACCACTATGGATCCGCTCCCGTCTCCCTACGAGAACGCCATCCATAGCACTCACGCTTATCTTGCGTATTTTAGAGTATCCACTTTCACTTGTCTATGAACTGATATAAGCAACCCAGAAGTCCTTTTCCGCAGACACGGCTATTCGAATAGATTAGGTTAACCCTGCAGGGGTGTACTTCTTCACACACGCTCTCACCACTTACCGCCGTTTACACGACATGTACTCGGCAACCTTCAAGCGGAAGCCCAACGTGGGTGTCGGCCACGACCTACCTAATCACCTAAGTCTCTAGTCCAGGTTTATCGCCTATTCGGGTTCCATCCATGAGGAGATCCGGCCGGAGTTTCGCTCACAGCCCCAAACGATGTGAACAGGGTTCCCGAGACACCAAACGGGCGCTCGGTACACCGTGCCACGTGCCTACCGCATCACAGCCCACCCCTACGGTCAGCGCTGCCCACGGCCTCCAGCATACTACAAACACCAGAAACTACTTGCAACTCCTGGACAGAGGACAAGGGTGATCAAGAAGCCGAGAGGGTCCATTGGTTTCGGGCCCAATGCGTGGTAGTAGCTGAATCATGGATCACAAACACAGAACTCAGTTCCTGAGGACGGCTGCAATGAGACAACCCACCATGTACTCCTACATGGCCTCTCACCGCTACCTTTACCAAATCGTGTTCACACACTTAGCTCACACACAGTAGGACAGGTTCACATGCCTCTGATTCATCCCCGATGAATCAGACCTGACTCAACTCTAAGCAATAGCAGGCATGACAAACAAACATGAATGAGTAGGCACATCAGGGATCAAACAACTCCTACTCATGCTAGTGGGTTTCATCTATTTACTGTGGCAATGACAGGTCATGCAAAGGACAAAGGGGTTCAGCTACCGCAGCAAGTAACAGATGAATCAGTGTTGTCCTAATGCAGTAAAAGAGAGCAGGAGCGAGAGAGTAGGATTGTATCGGAATGAACAAGGGGGTTTTGCTTGCCTGGCACTTTTGAAGATAACATTGAGTCTTCATCAGTGTCAACGTTCACATCATCGGTATCGCGTCTATCGAGAGGGGACAAATACCGGCAACAAGAAGAAATACAATCAATGCAATGCACAATATGATGCATGATCATGACATGGCAAAATGAATGTGTTTTGGGCTAATGCAACTAGCAACGGATTAAATGAAGTTGGTTTGAATACAAGATTCAAATTCAAACTCCATATGTGATTATTCAAATGCCATTCACTTCATTTGCCCTAAACAGTAGTGATGAGTTGTTCTAACATGCATGAAAATGGTACAGATGGATTCCTTGAATTTTTCTGATAATTTTTCATATATAATTTATTTAATTTGGAGTTACGGTTAATTTTCTATGAATTTTAGAAGTTTTAGCTATTTTCTGGAATTTCAGAATTAAATTAAATCCAGAAATGATTTAATTGCGTCAGCCTGACGCCAGCATGACGTCAGCGAGTCAACGACCAGGTCCAGGTCAAAACTGACACGCGGGGTCCACACGTCAGCGGCACAGGGGCTAATCCCGCGTTGACTCGGCTTTGACCCGCTACGGGGCCCGCTGTCAGTGTCTGTGGGGGGGTGTTTAGCGTGGTCATTAGTGGCTAATGACAGCGCCACGTCACTGGCCACCGGAGTTCGGCCGGCGGCGACCCGAAACGCGGCGGAAGTTCACCGGGGTTGTGCTACGGGCGGCGGCTGGACGCGCAAAGGGCACCGGAAGGTAGCCCGTGCCCGTGCGCATCTAGGGGGGCCAACGGGAGGTGCGGGGGTGGCCGGGGTTCGCCGGAATGGAGCCCGAGGCGGCGGCCGGAGCTCGGGTGGGTGCGGGGTTAGTGCTGCGGCTTGCAAACAAGCTAGCTGCCACGCTAGCGTTGCTCCACGGGTCGTTGCGAGTGCAACGGACGCACGCGCGGGGCCATTTGGTCACCGGGGCTTCGCCGGCGACGAGTCCGTGCGGCGGAGCGTCTTGGCTCCGGTAGAGGGGGCGGCTAGAGCTCGATATCGGACTTGGGGTTAGGGGAAAACGAAGTAGGGACTCACGGGGATCGTGCAGGGAGGGTCAGCGAGCTCGGGGGCGCGCCGGAGTGGCCGAATTCGACGGAGAACGGCGCCGGGGCCGAAGCTTGGGGATGATGACAATGGCGGCTGCTCGGGGCCCTTCTGGTCGCATGAGACATCGAGGAGGTCGAGGGAGGCACTGCGGAGCTCTGGGAGGCGTCGGGGAGGCGAGAGGGGGATGGTGGCCGCGGCGAACGGCGTCGGTGGCGACGGCTCCGTTCGGGTCCGAGGTGCGGAGCGAGAGGGAGAGCAGGAGAAGGGGATGAGCACGGGAGGGAGTTGAGAGAGGCCTGAGGGAGCCGCGTGGCGTCTCCAGGGAGTAGCGGAGGCAAGCAGGGAGGCAGGAGGTGGCCGAGGCGGCATCGGCGCTCGCCACCGAGCTGCTTCGGTGCGAGGGGTGGAAGAAGACAAAGGGGAGGAGGTGGGCTGGGCCGGCCAGGTGGGGGAGCTGGGCCGGCTGGGCTGCACGGGTGAGGCCAGGTAAGTCCAGGTAAGTTCTGTTTTATATTTTTCTGTTCTGTTTTGTTTTATTAATTTATTTTGCCACTGTTTTGAATGTTAAAATAATTCAAACAATGCCAAAAACTCCTCTGAATATTTTATATTGCTAGATGGACTTTTCCAAAAGCTTATAAAATATTTCAGGGGTATTTAAATTATATTCTAATTATATGAATATAATTCAAATTCAAATAGCTAATGATTTAAATTCAAAGTCCCAAAAATAAATCCTTAAAAATGTTCAATATTTTGGTTGGGACCAGAACCCTTACCAAAAATTATCAAACATTTATGAAGAGCCCTTTTGGAGCAATGAATGAGATTTCTAGGGTTTTTGCCCCTCTTTTATTTAGGGTTTTGAGGCTTCCAATATTCCTCAATTCAAGTTTCAAAAATATAGACATGATGCACACATGAAGCTAGGCTAGAGCAATGCCAGAAGCTAGGGATGTGACAACTCACCCCCACTAAACAAGAATCTCGTCTCGAGATTCAAGCGTAGGGTAGGATGAAGGGGAAACGCAAACTAGTACAATCTTCACGATCCAGGGTGCACTTCAGTTGAACGTTGATTCATTCACCATCATTGTCTTGATGTCTTGTTTTGAGAAATCCTGCTAACATGACATGGAGGGAAGAAGGAGACTCTAGAAGGGTCGATCTTCTTGAAGATCGAACAACTCACGGAATGAGACATAGGACCATCTCTCGGGTTGAGACACGAGATACACATCAAGAGGGGTGGACAGAAACGGATGACGAAGGTTCACTAGGTGGACAACAATTCCACACTTAAGAAGGTGGTAATCGGTTGTCAACGTAGCGAGGAGTTGAGTTGCCATGATACCACAACGAGACACCTTCGGAACCGTGACTCGTAGATATCTCCCCTTAAGTGGCAAAAGAATTACCTTTGATTCAGAGATCATTGAAACTCTTTATACCACCTTAAGGCAAATCATAATCGATCATTTAGAGGGGTTCGGTAGAATGGCATACTCAAACTTGGATGATGTGGATTACCTTGTTGAAGACAACGTAATGGATGAATTTTGCTTATCACCGGAAATGGAAGAGACCCATGGTAGAATGGCACATTGGCGGTGCAAGCTGGGAACAAAATGCAAATGCTGGGAATGATTCTGGTAACTGGGGAAGAACCCAACAATAGAGAGTGAATTCACTGTTGGAGTGGTTATAGCATAACCGAGGAAATCTGGGGCAATCCCAGCTAGTGCCGATGATAAGACGTAGCGCTTGTGCGTGCTCTCAAGAACTTGAGCATTTCCACAATCATCAAGGTTTTATCAACAACCGCGTCAAGGGTGCTGACAACACAACATACTACCATGATGAATAGCGATGGACGATGCAGATGCGAAGGAGGATAACACTTTCTCAGATTTCACCTTAGCAAGGCCAAGCAAATAAAATCTGGATGATCGACCGAGAGACATTTAGCACTCCGCTTCTAATGTTCTCCTTGATGTGCTAGTATAACCCATTCATAGATATGGTTTGATATCTAAAACATCAAGTAAAAGGTCGGACTTCGGGAACACAAAAATCCATAGGGGCAACTAGGGAGTAAATCCTACGAAATCCCTAGGGGGGGGTGGCCAACTTCCTCAAACAAGATACTATAATAATAGGTCTACCGGATGGTTGTGTTGGCCACGACATCCACCTTACCGGTTATCGAGAGACCAATATTATAGTTCTTAGGGAAATGTTCCAACCATCATATCTGCCTGAGATTCAGCTCTGGTTGGTGTTAGGATATTCCAGGCTCATCGAGTCTTAGGAAGAAAAATGAAAGTTTGCAACACAAATCGACGAGATGACGTTGCGGGATTCTCGGGAGATGAACTACGATAGCAAGCTCCAAAACATGAGCTGGTTCTGCTACAAACATGTGAACACGTTGTCCCAGACAAGCATGACCACGTGGTAGTCTTATAATAAAACACTACCGAGTTTAGGAGGGGGAACCATCAACGAGGGTATCGAAGTTCTTTCATAAGTCCGGATTAGCTCTTATGAAGGAACTCCTTCTCCTTGAACAAATCAATCAGTGGCTTGGTGTGCTAGGGATACATATAGATTGAAGGTTGCAAGTCTTCAAACCACAGCATTCTTCACACGTGTGCATGACTGATTTGGAATGATTCCAGAGAAAGCAACATTGACTTTCTCGAATCCACGGCGGCAACTTGCATCAGATGCACATGAATTAAAGGAAGTCACTACCTTCATCCAAACATATGCTTCATGAGCTAGCATGAACAAATGCTTTCAAAAGTTTCCAACACTAACTTAATGTTCAGCAAAATTATGGAGAAGACAAGGATGTTGTCAATGGGCACAACAACAATTCATCTGGGTTTCCTTTTAAAAGGAATTCCATAGTTAAGTGAACAAGTGATAGCATTGGTCAGACCTAAAAGATATAATGGTGTATGCTCGAGGGATCAACCACGAATAAGACAACATTACGAGCATCGTTGGTACTGATTTGATTTGACGATAGCCCACACTCAAATCAAAGGATTGATAAGACAATAGGTCCAGCAACTGATCACAAGGACCAATCGATGAAGATATCATCTTTCTTCAACACACACTACACAAGAATATCCCTTTGGAACGAACTAAGTCAGACAAGCTTTTATCTTCCAACTCTTCAAGTTGTTGTCTAGCTTAACCAACTAGCTCAGGGATATCTAACACCGATTCTTGGAGAGAAGGTGGTTCACAAGAAACCAACTTGATCACGAACTCAACATAGCGGTCAGGTGACAACCCGGTAACACCTCCAAGAAGATATTTGGAAAGTCACGAACCACCGGTATGTTACTAAGCTCGAGAACAATCTTGCTTTTGAGGGCAAGACGATATGATCAAATGAGTGAGGACTTGACAAGATCCTAACTCATCAATCGAAGGGTGCACCGAAATAAGGACTAGGTAGCACGATCAGTCTTAGAAGGATGATTCGAAACCAACATACTAAGAATGAAATTATTATCCTTTAACTACCAAGCAACAGAGTTGCTAGCAGTATTGATTTCACACATCACAATTCATTTGTCGGTATTCCGGTTGCATCAACACGAGGGCCGAGGAATGAACAGTGATGGCAAGAAGTATCACTGTACCAAGAGTTCATGGGATGGTGTGCAATTCCTATAACAATCTCGATATAAAATATGTAATACTCCAAGGTAGAGCAGAACCAAAAGCTGGATTGGCATTTGATCTGCGGAATACAACTACTTTGACCCAATCCTAGATATGGAAGAGGTACTGGAGTTTGTTTCTCCTAGTCATTCCGGAATAGAATGGCTTGACAGACCACAAGAGTCATAGGCATCGATGAACGAACGCACGCATACTCTTGACTATCAATTGATAGACAAGGGTCAGAATGCAACTAAAGAGAACAACTCAAAGGAACATATAACTTTCTGAGTTGTGGATGCATAGATTAGTATGTCGAACCAAGTTCAACATATTTCTTCCGGATAACCCATGCAGAAAGGTAGAACTGGCAGAGTCACGATTTATGAATGGAGAACTCCTCAAGAGTACTCTAATTGTGATTTTTTTTGATCCAATAAACATCTGCCATAAGTAGTTCATGGTATTTGGAAGAAGAAGATACCACGGACTTCAAGGACTATCGCAAAGGTTACTAATATCCTAAAGGCACTAGCAATTACTATCAACATGAAGTAGGTAGAGTGAATCTCGGGTTCAGAACCCAGGAGTAGAATACCTACTACTAAGTAGCATCACGGGATGCTTCCGAGAATAAAGGCCAGAATCTCACAATGGAAACACAAAACGTTGCTAGATTACTAGGTGACTCCCTAAATACCTAGGGTCATAATAGTAACTCCAACATAAAAGTCAAGGCAATAAAATACCTCAACTCAACAATTAGTGTGATTAATCTGGCATAAAGGAACATCGAAAACAGAAGGAAGGGATTTGCAAATGCATCGGACTATTTAGAAACCTGGGATGACTCGGACAGCATAACGGCTATAATTGCTCAAAAAGATTTGAGACAATCACAAAAATGGTGGCATAACCACTCAGAAGCACAATATAAAGGTTCCGAGATCAACAATTAACATACGGAAGTAGTAGGAACTGAACTGAGACTTAAATCCAACAATCTTATAAGTCTACTGATTAGTAACACGTGATCCTAATAGAAAGAAGAGATAGCCTAGTTCTTAATCCCCACAGGAAAGATAAGATGACTCAGATCAGAAGGGCATGAGGTATAAGGAGTAAAAAGAGCCTTACGTTCCATCCCACAATCAATTCCCTTATATAACTAAAGAATTTCTAAACTCAACTTCGACCAGTTTGGCTTGGTAATCCTACAGGCAGTCAAGCTCTGATACCAACGCTGTCAGGACCCCGACTCAATGCCACATCGATCTAGCATGTAACACCTCATATCACTTTGCGGCCTCACGCACGGTATTCCCACGGGTGTCGCCTTACCTTTGCCCGGGACCGTTTGCGCCTTTTGGCACACGTATATGACAGTGTCGCTAGCATCCACATGATAAGGAGCCCGGGCTGACATGGCTAGTCGTAAACCCAAAGTGGCACAGACTTACAGGGACAGGCATCCATGACCCAGCATCGAACGTGTCGGTCATCAGCGAGTGAATCCAGGCTGTAGCACTGGGCTAGCAGGACTCCGGTAAACCGGGCTGTAGCGGGCTAACAGGACTCCGGTATTCATCGCGTGACATTTCCCCGAAGGGACAGACACAGGAACGAAGAAGGACACATGCCGGCCAGCCTAAGTGTTCCGGAGCAGTAGCAAGCTACCATGGCTCAGTGGAAACACTAGGAGACATTTCCCGGTAAGAGAGGCTACTAAAGATAAACAACTAGATGGTCAGATCCCACACATACCAAGCATTTCAATAACATACACACAATATGCTCGATATGTGCAATACAACATGGCATCACAAAATGACTCTACGACTCAAGTAGTTTATTCAATAGGCTCCGAGGAGCGAGATATTACAAACATGGGTCTCATGACCCAACACTCAGAGCATACAAGTCAAAGCACAAGCGGAAGCTATCATGTCTGAGTACAGACATCTATAAATGAAAAAGGCTGAGAAGCCTACCAAATCCTGCCGACGCACAAGATCGTAGCTGAGGTAACAAGCTAAACGTCGAAGACCACGCGGAAATACTAGTGAGACTGAAGTCTCTCTGCAAAAACATAAAATAGGCAAACGTGAGTACAAATGTACCCAGCAAGACTTACATCAGAACTATCTACATATGCATCATTATCAACAAAGGGATGGTGGGGTTTAACTGCAGCAAGCCAGCTTTGACTCGGTGGCTATCCTGAACTACGACTGCGAGTAACTTTTTTGAGGTGGCGCACACGAGTCCACATATTCACCATATCAATACACCACTATGGATCCGCTCCCGTCTCCCTACGAGAACGCCATCCATAGCACTCACGCTTATCTTGCGTATTTTAGGGTATCCACTTTCACTTGTCTATGAACTGATATAAGCAACCCAGAAGTCCTTTTCCGCGGACACGGCTATTCGAATAGATCATATTAACCCTGCAGGGGTGTACTTCTTCACACACGCTCTCACCACTTACCGCCGTTTACACGACATGTACTCGGCAACCTTCAAGCAGAAGCCCAACGTGGGTGTCGGCCACGGCCTGCCTAAACACTCAAGTCTCTAGTCCAGGTTTATCGCCTATTCGGGTTCCATCCATGAGGAGATCCGGCCGGAGTTTCGCTCACAGCCCCAAACGATGTGTACAGGGTTCCGTGACACCAAACGGGTGCCCGGTTTACCCGGCCACGTGCCTACCGCATCACAGCCCACCCCTATGGTCAGCGCTGCGCACGGCCTCCAGCATACTACAAACACCAGAAACTACTTGCAACTCCTGGACAGAGGACAAGGGTGATTAAGAAGCCGAGAGGGTCCATTGGTTTCGGGCCCAATGCGTGGTAGTAGCTGAATCATGGATCACAAACACAGAACTCAGTTCCTGAGGACGGCTGCAATGAGACAACCCACCATGTACTCCTACATGGCCTCTCACCGCTACCTTTACCAAATCGTGTTCACACACTTAGCTCACACACAGTAGGACAGGTTCACACGCCTCTGATTCATCCCCGATGAATCAGACCTGACTCAACTCTAAGCAATAGCAGGCATGACAAACAAACATGAATGAGTAGGCACATCAGGGCTCAAACAACTCCTACTCATGCTAGTGGGTTTCATCTATTTACTGTGGCAATGACAGGTCATGCAAAGGACAAAGGGGTTCAGCTACCGCAGCAAGTAACAGATGAATCGGTGTTGTCCTAATGCAGTAAAAGAGAGCAGGAGCGAGAGAGTAGGATTGTATCGGAATGAACAAGGGGGTTTTGCTTGCCTGGCACTTTTGAAGATAACATTGAGTCTTCATCAGTGTCAACGTTCACATCATCGGTATCGCGTCTATCGAGAGGGGACAAATACCGGCAACAAGAAGAAATACAATCAATGCAATGCACAATATGATGCATGATCATGACATGGCAAAATGAATGTGTTTTGGTCTAATGCAACTAGCAACGGATTAAATGAAGTTGGTTTGAATACAAGATTCAAATTCAAACTCCATATGTGATTATTCAAATGCCATTCACTTCATTTGCCCTAAACAGTAGTGATGAGTTGTTCTAACATGCATGAAAATGGTACAGATGGATTCCCTGAATTTTTCTGATAATTTTTCATATATAATTTATTTAATTTGGAGTTACGGTTAATTTTCTATGAATTTTAGAAGTTTTAGCTATTTTCTGGAATTTCAGAATTAAATTAAATCCAGAAATGATTTAATTGCGTCAGCCTGACGCCAGCATGACGTCAGCGAGTCAATGACCAGGTCCAGGTCAAAACTGACACGCGGGGTCCACACGTCAGCGGCACATTGGCTAATCCCGCGTTGACTCGGCTTTGACCCGCTACAGGGCCCGCTGTCAGTGTCTGTGGGGGGGTGTTTAGCGTGGTCATTAGTGGCTAATGACAGCGCCACGTCACTGGCCACCGGAGTTCGGCCGGCGGCGACCCGAAACGCGGCGGAAGTTCACCGGGGTTGCGCTACGGGCGGCGGCTGGACGCGCGAAGGGCACCGGAAGGTAGCCCGTGCCCGTGCGCATCTAGGGGGGCCAACGGGAGGTGCGGGGGTGGCCGGGGTTCGCCGGAATGGAGCCCGAGGCGGCGGCCGGAGCTCGGGTGGGTGCGGGGTTAGTGCTGCGGCTTGCAAACAAGCTAGCTGCCACGCTAGCGTTGCTCCACGGGTCGTTGCGAGTGCAACGGACGCACGCGCGGGGCCATTTGGTCACCGGGGCTTCGCCGGCGACGAGTCCGTGCGGTGGAGCATCTCGGCTCCGGTAGAGGGGGCGGCTAGAGCTCGATATCGGACTTGGGGTTAGGGGGAAACGAAGCAGGGACTCACGGGGATCGTGCAGGGAGGGTCAGTGAGCTCGGGGGCGCGCCGGAGTGGCCGAATTCGACGGAGAACGGCGCCGGGGCCGAAGCTTGGGGATGATGACGATGGCGGCTGCTCGGGGCCCTTCTGGTCGCATGAGACGCCGAGGAGGTCGAGGGAGGCACTGCGGAGCTCTGGGAGGCGTCGGGGAGGCGAGAGGGGGATGGTGGCCGCGGCGAACGGCGTCGGTGGCGACGGCTCCGTTCGGGTCCGAGGTGCGGAGCGAGAGGGAGAGCAGGAGAAGGGGATGAGCACGGGAGGGAGTTGAGAGAGGCCTGAGGGAGCCGCGTGGCATCTCCAGGGAGTAGCGGAGGCAAGCAGGGAGGCAGGAGGTGGCCGAGGCGGCATCAGCGCTCGCCACCGAGCTGCTTCGGTGCGAGGGGAGGAAGAAGACAAAGGGGAGGAGGTGGGCTGGGCCGGCCAGGTGGGGGAGCTGGGCCGGCTGGGCTGCACGGGTGAGGCCAGGTAAGTCCAGGTAAGTTCTGTTTTATATTTTTCTGTTCTGTTTTGTTTTATTAATTTATTTTGCCACTGTTTTGAATGTTAAAATAATTCAAACAATGCCAAAAACTCCTCTGAATATTTTATATTGCTAGATGGACTTTTCCAAAAGCTTATAAAATATTTCAGGGGTATTTAAATTATATTCTAATTATATGAATATAATTCAAATTCAAATAGCTAATGATTTAAATTCAAAGTCCCAAAAATAAATCCTTAAAAATGTTCAATATTTTGGTTGGGACCAGAACCCTTACCAAAAATTATCAAACATTTATGAAGAGCCCTTTTGGAGCAATGAATGAGATTTCTAGGGTTTTTGCCCCTCTTATATTTAGGGTTTTGAGGCTTCCAATATTCCTCAATTCAAGTTTCAAAAATATAGACATGATGCACACATGAAGCTAGGCTAGAGCAATGCCAGAAGCTAGGGATGTGACAAGGGTCGAGGGTCGGCGAGGGGTCGAGGGTCGAGGGTCGAGGGTCGTCGAGAGTTGACGGTCGTCGAGAGTCGAGGGTTGAGGGGTCGAGGGATCGCCGAGGGTCGACGGTCTCCGTTTAACAAGAATGCCCCCATTATGGATGTGCACAAGTTGATCCATTTTTTTTCTGATCTCATCCATGGCTACATCATTTGCTGGAAGTAACAGGTGTATGACACTACGAAACTCTTCAAAGTTGTTTTGGAATGGAGTTCCAGATAGGATGGTTCACTTTTTGGTATGGATTTCAGCAAAGGCCTTCCAAATAGCTATATTCGGAACGCTCTTGCTGAACTTCGTACCAACAAGCGAATTATCCTATCCGGGACTCCGTTCCAAAACAATTTTGGAGAGCTTCGTACCGTTATGCGCCTGTTACTTTCGGCAAATGATGAAGCAATGGTTTTCTTGAGATTAGGAAAAATATGGACCATTTTCTGCACATCCAGAATGGCGCCATCTTGTTAAATCCCTTAAAGGTTAACAGAATCCAAGCGGTCGAGGATCGGAACTAGCTAGGATAGGGGGTCAAGGGTCGCCGAGGGGATGAGGGTCGAGGGTCGTCGAGGGACCGAGGGTCGAGGATCGCCCAGGGGTCTATGTTTGCCACTATTAATATATCCATCTCTCATGTTTGTATATTAATTGCCATGTTGTAATATTTGCAGAAACTATGGATCAACAAAGAGACTTCGAACAAGAAGAGATATTGGGCGACATAATCCGCGACGAAGGTGATGTATTGTCATTTCTCAATGACCTCGAAGAAGGTTTGAAAGGAGAGGAAGCAGGCTACGGTGATCAAACAATGGAGGAGGAAAGTCATGATCATGATGATGGCTCCGGCGACCGTGATGACGGCTCCAGTGACCGAACGGAGTCGGGATCAGCTATTGCAAAGTGCGGCGAGGTATATATATATATTAATTAAGCCTGTGCTGACTAGCTAATTGATGCATTAATTGTTTTGGTATGTACATATATTAACTCTTCTTTCTTCTTTTATAGCCCTCCGGATCGAGCAAAACTTCGGTAACGAGACGAGGCCCGATGAAGAAGTTGCGCCCGGATGAAAGGTTCACGATCACAGAAATCACGCACGATGGCCAACTGATTAAACCCCTCCGGACCAAGGAAGCATTTTCTGCTCAGTGCGGGGTTCTTGTTAGGGACATGATCCCGATCAGCATCCACCAATGGTATAAGCCTAAGAAGGAAGACCCTCAAGTTTCTTTTGTCGAAGATACACAGAAATATGATCTTTGGACTACGTTGAAGGAAAATTTAACCCTACCGGAAGAGGAGGATCCGGAGAAGCCAGTTATAGAGCCATTGATCAAGGCTCATGCTCTCAAGAAGATGGCAGGTCTATTCAGGAGGTGGAAGAATGAGTTGAAATCAATGTATGTTGACAAAAACAAGACTCCATAATTCACCGGCTGATTTGAGAAGATAAGAGATCACTGGCTCACATTTGTAGCCCACAAGACATCGGAGAAGAGTAAGAAGATGTCAACGGTTAACAAGATAAATGCTGCAAAAAAGGAGCATCACCATCGCACGGGGTCAGGTGGGTACCTCAAAGCCCGGCCATTGTGGGACAAGGCTGAGCATGACCTGATTGCTAAAGGGGCCGAACCAGAAACATTGCACTGGCCAGACCGTTCAAGGACTTGGTTCTTTGGGGTTGGGGGAACTTTGGACCCTAAAACAGGGAAGTGCTGTTGGACGGACGAGCAAATTTCAACACCCATCATGAAGCTTCAGAAAGCAATCTAGGAAGCGCAGGAAGGGACGTTCGTTCCCGACAGAGAGAACGACGAGCTCACAAAGGCCCTCAGGAATCCTGAGCACCCTGGACGAACACGAGGCACGCCAGGCTCCATTGCATGGAAGGTTGGGTTTCCCGATGCAGGCGGTTACAAAACCCAAGAGAGGAGGAGGAAAGTGGAGCAGAGCGAACTGCAGCAGCTTTTGGCAAGGGTACGAAAGCTAGAGGAACGACAAGCTGTTGAGAACCAGCGAGATCCTACCCAAGCTACCCCGCCGTCTCCGTGGAGAAGCAGCGTGGCTTCCACCAAGCTCGTTCAGCAGCCTGACTTCATGGGTCCTAGCTACCCTGTGGATTTTATCACGGGTTCACACCAGTGCCACCTTATGACGCAATGGATTCAGCTCAAAGTCAAGGCGGCTGTCGGCTCTGTGTTCCCTCCTTCACCCGGAGCAACTTAACACTGCCATCCAATTCCACAAGGCTATGCTATTCTGATGGTGCATGAAATAACGAAGGGATTTGAGGAGCTCCAGCTTGACCACCCTACAGGTGATGGGGAGACTCAGCTGGGTCTTGCTCTGAAGACTCCATGTCTATGGTGGAAGGAGCACATCAAGCTTCTGAACTTCATGCCTCCTGCGAGTCAGCTGGGCACTCCGCCTCCTTCGCCTCCTCCTCGTCCTCCGGCGAGCGATCAGGGCACTCTGCCTCCTGCTCCGGCGCGTGAGGGCGGCAGTACTCCGCCTCCTTCTCCGCCTGCTCCGGCGCATCCGAGCAGCCCGCCTCCTCCTTCGCTGCCTCGTAAGCAACGGTGACGGTGGAACATAGACGCTGCCACTCTGGCTGCTCCGGTGCGTTGTAGCAGTCTGCCTCCTTCTCGACCTCATAAGCAACGAAAGAAGACAGCCGCAGCCGCTCCGGCGGCTCCGGCGTCTAGCAGTACAACCAGAGGCGGGAGGCAATACAGATTCGGTCCATCGTCTCTCAAGCCTCTAGAAAAGTTACCATACGAGAGGAGCGAGGAGGAAAACTAGAAGATCTGTGAAGGACAAGTGAGGGACTTCTTTGAATCGGTAAAAGCTAAGAAACATCCACCTCCGGAGGAGAAGATAGGTCCGGTGAAAGCAAAGTGCACTTTGGATGCCCTACAACGACCATCACTGCCTCTGCCGCAATCCAACTATGACCGCGTTATTGAAAGGACATATAAGGAAGCGGAGCGGTCGGGAAGTACTTGCACTGATCAAAGGTTAGCAAAACGAAGAAGTGGAAAAAAAAATTCCCCAGCTCGACGAACAAGCGTAGCAATCGTGCCCCCCGCTCAATGTGTCTAGCGATCTCATCGCTAATCTTCTGGGGATGCTGCCCGATACCAATCTTGGAGATTACATGCCCGACGATGCACTTTTTGCTACAATGGAGGTGGACACATTCAAATTACGGCATAGGAAGCCTCTCGTCAAACCTGGTACTCCTCTAACAACGATGATGCGAAGATTCCATGCTTGGTACATGGACATCTGCAGCAAGTCTGGGACGGATACTTTGACATTGAGAGTTAAAGAGGAGCCCGACCTCATCGAAATTGATCTATTGCCTGTTCCATATGAGGAGTTCTTCTAGTTTTTCAATCAAAAGGCCCTCGATAAAACAATCATCACTTTCTACTGTCTGTAAGTACTACTTCTCGGTAATTAATTAAGTCTCTATATATAGCTCATCTCTTTCATTGCATGTATATATAATTATCCTCACTATATTATGCAGATTGAAGATCGCCGAATTGAAGAAAAGACAAATAGGTGATATTGGGTTCATTAACACAAATCTCAAGGATGAATGGAATGTTACACATGATGCCAAACTAACCAAGGCCAACTTGCTCGCATCGTTACTTCGAAATCAAAACAAAGATACAATACTCTTTCCTTACGAATACAGGTGAGTGTTACTGTCTTGTGCACATTCGGTTTCCCTTATTACTCGAAGTTATAGTAATGTAATTGATGAGTTATGCATGCGTGCGCAACTTCCACTTCATTCGGCAGCTCGAACAATTTAGGTTCGTCGCTAGCGTTGAAGGTGATGGCTGTGTCACTCCATGGATTTGCTGTTGCTACTTGGTAGACTTCGGCGAGTCCGCGGATTGTTCGTTTTCGCATATTGTTTGATGCGAAGGTCTCGAAGACTGTTGATACCGTACCGGTATTGTTGGAGTGGTTTTCCAGGGCTAGAAGCTCCTCACCACTTTTGGCCACCTGCCGTAGTATCCAACATGCTCGAAGGCTATGTGTTGGGACGGCTCCCTCTGTACTATGAAGCTTACAGGGTCCATTGAGCCATCCCTCCAGTACGGTTCCGTGCCCTTTATGGGGTTTTTGCTTTTTCGTTTTTGCATCTGGGGCCTGAGTGAGAGGCACCCTTTTGTTGCGGACTGGGCTTGGGGCCGGATTATCCCAAAATTGGTTTTCGGTTTTCCGGGTACTCTCCATCGCACAGTACTTTCGTACTATGGACGCCAGATCGGCAAAGCATGTAATTTTACGACGACCAATGGCGTTCAATATTCCCTTGTTCGTGCAATTATTGCAAAAGATTGAGATTGCCTTTTCCTCTCGGCAGTCCTTTATCCTGTCCATAACCAGGAGGTATCTGGCCAAGTAGTGATGTACTGTTTCAGCGGGCTCTTGCCGTATTAGAGATAGCTCGCATATGTCTGGGCGGGTGGGTGGACTAAAATCCGGATCCCTGCCCATCTTGGGGCTTAAAGGCCGAGGAGTTTCCGAATTCGGAAGCTTGGGTTGCTGGACACGATCCAGCGAGTTCGGGGCGATGCATGGTTTTAAGTTCAATGCTCGATCAAAGTCCGTCCCTCCGCAGAAATCCCGCATGGAGGGCTCGGGAATCCGGACGTGTCTAGTTTTCAATATAGGCGAAGAGTTGCCGTATTGCTCCTCTACCACTGCGACGTGGTGGGTGGCCTGGGGAGAGTTAATCTCTCTCAGATCGGTTTTAAGCCCAATCTGATTGTAGTCTGTAGCGACTCCCAGGGCGGCGATGCGATCCAAGAGCACGTTAATAGACGAGAGCTCTATCGGATCCAACTGCTCGGCAGATTTCGAGCTGACGCGAAGATTGCTTCTAACGACTTGAGAAGTCATTGTCGAGGCGGCGGCCGGACAGGCGGTCATAAGAAAACCACCTAGCCGGATAGTTTGGCAGGCGGCCAAGGCCCCTTTGGCGAAAACACCGTCTTTGAAGACGGGTGGAGGCATCCTTCCTATCGGTGACGACACAGAGGAACTCTCAATGAAAGCACCAATGTCGGTGTCAAAACCGGCGGATCTCGGGTAGGGGGTCCCGAACTGTGCATCTAGGCGGATGGTAACAGGAGACAAGGGACACGATGTTTTACCCAGGTTCGAGCCCTCTTGATGGAGGTAAAACCCTACGTCCTGCTTGATTAATATTGATGATATGGGTAGTACAAGAGTGGGTCTACCACGAGATCAAGGAGGCTAAACCCTAAAGCTAGCCTATGGTATGATTGTTGTAATGTATGTTGTGTCCTACGGACTAAAGCCCTCCGGTTTATATAGACATCGGAGGAGGCTAGGGTTACACAGAGTCGGTTACAATGGTAGGAGATCTACATATCCGTATCACCAAGCTTGCCTTCCACGCCAAGGAAAGTCCCATCCGGACACGGGACGGAGTCTTCAATCTTGTATCTTCGTAGTCTTGGAGTCCGGCGGACGATGATAGTCCGGCTGTCCGGACACCCCCTAGTCTAGGACTCCCTCAACCCCCTTCGTGAAATTTGATGTTTCAGATGTGGGATGAACTCCTACCATAAGAACGCATACAAGAAATTCAAGAGGAATTGGCGGGATTATTTCTTGAACACGTCATCGACAAAGACAAAGAATACCATGTGGAAGTTGAGTTCAGATGTTAGGGGATTGTAAGAGATCTTATATTGTATATATGTAGCCAGTAGCGTCGGATAGATAGACAAAAACTTGTTGTTCGACCAATCTCTCGGAGAAGGAGAGGCCGATCACTTCTCTCTATATATGTTCATGACGATCTTCTGTACTTAATGGTTTCCTTCATTTGCTTAATAGCTAGCTAGCGTGTCGAGTCCTCTCTATATGTATAGTACGTAGCGTCGACCAAGCACGGAGATAAGAGAGGACACTTCTCTAGCTAACACAATATATGAAACCCCTAAATTAACCTTACAAAACCCCCAACCCTCCCCCCCTTTCAGAAAAAAACAAAAACCCCAGGCCTTGAACTGCTGACACGTGGAAGCCTTTTGGTCCCGGTTGGTGGCACCAACCGGGACAAAAGGTCCTCCTGCCTAGGCAAGCCGCAGCGGCCATGTGGAGCCCCATCTGTCCCGGTTCATGGGCGAACCGGGACTAAAGGTGTTGGGCTTTAGTACCGTCACTTTAGTCCCGGTTCGGCAACCTGGACAAATGGGCCTTATGAACCGGGACAAATGGGCCTTTTTCTACTAGTGATGTCTACTACGCAACCTTCTTCTTGTAGACGTTGTTGGACCTCCAAGTGCAGGGGTTTGTAGGACAGTAGCAAATTTCCCTCAAGTGGATGGCGTAAGGTTTATCAATCTATGGGAGGCATAGGATGAAGATGGTCTCTCTCAAACAACCTTGCAACCAAATAACAAAGAGTCTCTTTTGTCCCCAACACACCCAATACAATGGTAAATTGTATAGGTGCACTAGTTCGGCAAAGATATGGTGATACAAGTGCAATATGGATGATAGATATAGGTTTTTGTAATCTAAAAATATAAAAACAGCAAGGTAAATAATGATAAAAGTGAGCACAAACGGTATTGCAATGTTTTGAAACAAGGCCTAGGGTTCATACTTTCACTAGTGCAAGTTCTCTCAACAATGATAACATAATTGGATCATATAACTTTCCCTCAACATGCAACAAAGAGTCACTCCAAAGTCACTAATAGCGGCGAACAAACGAAGAGATTATTGTAGGGTACGAAACCACCTCAAAGTTATTCTTTCCGATCAATCCATTGGGCTATTCTTATAAGTGTCACAAACAGCCTTAGAGTTCGTAGTAAAATAACACCTTAAGACACATATCAACCAAAACCCTAATGTCACCTAGATACTCCAGTGTCACCTCAAGTATCCATGGGTATGATTATACGATATGCATCACACAATCTCAGATTCATCTATTCAACCAACACAAAGAACTTCAAAGAGTGCCCCAAAGTTTCTACCGAAGAGTCAAGACGAAAACGTGTGCCAACCCCTATGGATAGATTCCCAAGGTCACGGATCCCGCAAGTTGATCACTAAAACATACATCAAGTGAATCAATAGAATACCCGATTGTCACCACGGGTATCCCATGCAGGACATACATCAAGTGTTCTCAAATCCTTAAAGACTCAATCTGATAAGATAACTTCGAAGGGAAAACTCAATTCATTACAAGAGATAGAGGGGGCGAAACATCATGAGAGCCAACTATAATAGCAAATCTCGCAGTACATCAAGATCGTGCCATATCAAGAACACGAGAGAGAGAGATCAAACACATAGTTACTGGTACATACCCTCATCCCCGAGGGTGAACTACTCCCTCCTTGTCATGGAGAGCACTGGGATGATGAAGATAGCCACCGGTGATGATTTCCCCCTCAGGCAGGGTGTCGTAACAGGGTCTAGATTGGTTTTTGGTGGCTACAGAGGCTTGCGGCAAAGGAACTCCAGATCTAGGTTATTTTCTGGAGGTTTGGGGATTTATAGGAGTGGTTGGCATCGAGAACAAGTCAGGGGGCCCCACGGAAAGTCCACGAGGCACAGGGGAACGCCCCAGGGGGGTGGCCGCTCCCTCCACCCTCATGGGGCCCACGGGCCTCCCCTCCGATAACTCCTCGTTCCAGTATTTTTATATTTTCTAGAAAAAATCTCTGTTGATTTTCAGCGCATTCCAAGAACTTTTATTTCTGCACAAAAACAACACCACGGTAGTCCTGCTGAAAACAGCGTCAGTCCTGGTTAGTTCTAATCAAATCATACCAAAATCATGTAAAAATATTCTAAACATGGCATGAATACATCAGAAATTATAGAACGTTGGAGACGTATCACCATGGTCATCCTCGACAGCGACGACGAGGGTGCGCCCAGGCCGTCCAACCCCCCGCGCATCAGCGACGCTGGTCAGGGGTGCAGCAGGGACGATGACGACAGCACCCAGCACGGCGGCAACGATGACAGCGACAACAACGTCAACGACTACACCCGGTTCTAGATGCTCCTCGACATGAAGGCGGGAAGCAGTGGTGACTGGGCGTAGTTGTTTTTAGTTTGTGTTTTTAATTTGTGTTTTTAAGTTTTTGTACAAATATCAATGAAATCGCCTAGTTTGGACGAAATTGTGTCGTGTTTGGCCAATTTTATGTTTCAAAAAACAGCGTCTGGGCCGACCTGGGGGTGGTGGCTGGGAACCCGATCGGCCCCATGCCAGAACTATCGCCGTTTCGCCCCCAGGCGACGCTATCTCAAGCCCCTGGGGGGCCGAACGGCTGGAGATACTCTAAGCCGTGGCTGGGAAGAGGAGACGCGTCTGTGGGAAGAGACACTTAGCTCTCCGTGGAATCTTCTTTTTTATAGCCCATATGTGAAATGACTAAAATGCCCCCATGGGTGGTTGGATATTACGGGGTGCTATTCATTATTGGTGGCCAAAAGTGATCTGATAAATATCTGACGACCGATGTGCAGTAAGTCCGAAATTGAATGGCTAGGATCAGTCAGGGCTTGGTTGTACCCCCTCTTAACTTTTGGGATGAATTTTTGTGGGGGATTTTGACAATCACGGGAGAAGAAACTAAAAATAAAAGCAAAACTAAAATGCAAACAAAACTAAAGTACTCAACTAACAAATTTGACGTTACATTTTTTACCATGGCAAATGGAATAATTTTTATGATGTGTTTGTCGAGGATGGCAAATTTAATAGGCGGCAAATCTGACTCAATTCATCACTTGCGAGGAAATTATTGTGCTCATAAACAAAATTTGCTATCCCCACACCAACTAAATCTGCCATAAAAACGTTCGATTTGTCATGCTTAAAATTCCGACGTCAAATTTTTAGCATTACTAAAACTAAAGCAATACCTCTAGTCACCTGGCTAGGGTAGCAAAGATGCTTCCCCGATAATGGTGCTAGAAAAGGGTGGAATACCTTAGATTCAATTTTGGATGTAGATAGTCGATATCTTTTTCCCGAGGGTGATCCTTGGTGTCGAACCCACGGGAAGTAATGCTAATAGATAAGGGATTGTCGTTAGATGTCGAATATCCCAAGTTGTTTGGAGAGGACAATGTATGAAAATAGGTTAGGGCATTTTCTTGATTTCTTGTGTGGTCCCGATAGACATCGTTATGATGTGTTCTCGACGTGTAGATGTGGGGGATGTGTTCAAATAACATCACGACCGATCAACAACCTACATTGTGAGTCTATTATCCAACCAACGCTCTTGCCACTGCTTTCAGCCGTTGTACTAATCCTTACTATCATCGGTATATAAGAAGATCCAAAATCCCAGGATGGGCCAATTGTTTTTATCTGGGCCAGGTAAAAATTCATAAGGTATATAAGAGGATCCAAAATCCCAGGATGGGCCACGGCCTACCCTGAACACCTTGTAGCTCTGCCCATGCCACCTTGTATATGGTTCTGAATTTAAATGCAACGGCCGATGCATCTCCACACAGGCATATCCAAAGTAAAACACACAATGCTTATGAAAATAATTTCTTATTGTAGAAGGAATAGAGAGAAGATTGTTGGAATCTTTGATTGTATGTCACATCCCTAGTTCTGACAATGCCTAGTGCATGCATTAGAGTGTTGCATCATGCTTAAATTTCATTTAAACCTGAAATGGGGATTGTTCAAACCCTAGCATCAAAGAGGAATTCAAATAGGTTCAACCAAAATATTTTTCAATGATTTCAAAATGCCCTTTAAAAATGTTCATCATTTCTGGATCAAGGTGGAAGCATCTACCAAAAATGGTTCACATTTTTGCAGGACATATTTGGACTTTGAATTAATTCAAACATATTTGAATTGGGGCTATTTAAATGCTATATATATTTTAGATGCTCCAAAAATGTTGGAAATTGTTGAGGGTCACTGGAATAATTCAGAAAGCACCCATAATTATTTCCAGGATTTTATGAAATGGTTTAGCTTTATTACTAAACCAAAACAAAATAACAGAAATAGAAAAACTAAAATAAAAGAGAGAGAGAGAGAGACGCACCTGGGCCTCTTACCTGGCACCCACCAAATCCCACCTGGCTGGCCCAGCTGGCCAGCCCAGCCCACTAGCCTCCCCCCTGTCGTCTTCCTCGTGACAGATGGACGTCGGGCGTGTGCCCCGTGCGCGCGGCCACGCGCCCCGGCCACCTCCTGCTTGCCGCTCCACCTCGACGCCTGGACGCCTCTGGGAGACGCCACGCACCCCCTGGACCCCTCTCACTCTCTCCCGAACGCCCTCCCCATCCTCTGCTCTCTCCCTGCACGCGGCCGAGCGCTACCGTCGCCACCGACCACCGTTGTCGTAGCTACCACCGATCCCTCGCCCCTCCGTCGTGCCCAGAAGCTCCACCACGTTGTCGGCTACCCCTCCGCCAATCCACGCGCCTCGGGAGGCCCTGGAGTGCCTCCATCGACGTTGTCTTCATCCCCAGCCACCGGAGATCCTCATCGCCGCCCCGCCGTCTCCAGTGCATCCCCGAGCTCTCCGTCAAGGCCGCCGAGTCCGCTGTGAGCTTCTGCTCCGTTCCCCTCTCTCTGTTCCTCCGTTCTCGTGCCGTAGCTCCCTCTCCCACCCCAGCCGAAGCAGCTCCGCCGCCGGCCATGTCGCCGCCGCGACCACAGCTGCTGCCACTCGCGTCCGAGCGTTGCCTCGTGCTCAGCACGCTCCCAGGAGCCGGGCGCGCCCACCAGTTCGACCTACCGTTCCCCCTAGCGCCAACCCGCACCAACCCCGAGCTCTGGCCGCCGCCGCGAGCTTGATTCCGGCGAGCCCGTTCGACCTCATCCCCTCCCGCTTGCTTAGATGGATGCGGCTGAGCGCCAGCTACGCGTAGATGATCGTTGCCGCTGTTTTGGTCGCCGGAGGGCGTTTCCCGAGCCCCTCCGCCGCGTCTGGACTCGCTGACGGCTAAACGCTGGCAACCGTTGACCCTTGACCGGCGTGGGTTGACCCCACTGCCCGGTTTGACTTCCCCCTCTCTCTCACTGACTTGCGGGCCCCGCCCGACTAATTACTCTAGTTAGCACTAATTAACTAGCTAGGTTAGTATTAGTTTAACGCTAACTAAACTTAGTTAGTTTAACTGACACTGAAAGATGGGACCTACAGGTCAGGGTTGACCTGGACCGTCTTAGTTGACCGATGACGTCACACTGACGCCAGGCTGACGCAGTAAATCCTTTTCTGGATTTATTCTTATATAGGAAATTCCAGAAAATAGTATAAACTTCTAAAATTCATATAAAATCAACCGTAACTCCAAATGAAATAATTTATATATGAAAAATGATTAGAAAAATCCAATCTATCCATCTGTACCAGTTTCATGCATGTTTAAACAAGTTAACTTGATGTTTAGTGCAAAACATGATAAAGCACTATTTAAGATCACAAATGTGTTTGAACTTTGAATCTTTGGTTCAAAATAGCTCAAACCCATCTGGTTGTAGTTGCATTAGCCCAACACACTCATTTTACCATGTCATGATCATGCATCATATTGTGCATTGCATTGATTGTGTTTCTTCTCTGTTGCCGGTATTTGTCCCCTCTCGATAGACGTGGTTTCGACGATGAGATCGATGACACTTATGAAGAGCTATATTATCTTCAGAAGTGCCAGGCAAGCAAAACCCCCTTGTTCATTCCGATTCAATCCCACTCTCTTGCTCCTGCTCTCTTTTACTGCATTAGGACAACAACGATTCATCTGTTACTTGCTGCGGTAGCTGAACCCCTTTATCCTTTGCATGACCTGTCATTCCACAGTAAATAGATGAAACCCACTAGCATGAGTAGGAGTTGTTTGAGCCCTGTTGTGCCTACTCATACATGGTTGTTTGTCATGCCTGCTACTGCTTAGAGTTGAGTCGGGTCTGATTCATCGAGGATGAATCAGAGGTGTGTGAACATGTCCTACTGTGTGTGTGAGCAAAGAGTGTGAAAACGATTTGGTAAAGGTAGTGGTGAGAGGCCATGTAGGAGTACATGGTGGGTTGTCTCATTGCAGCCGTCCTCAGGAACTGAGTTCTGTGTTTGTGATCCATGATACAGTTACTACCACGCATTGGGCCCGAAACCAATGGACCCTCTCGGCTTCTTAATCACCCTTGTCCTCTGTCCAGGAGTTGCAAGTAGTTTCTGGTGTTTGTAGTATGCTGGAGGCCGTGGGCAGCGCTGACCGGAGGGGTGGGCTGTGATGCGGTAGGCACGTGGCACGGTGTACCGGGCGCCCGTTTGGTGTCTCGGGAACCCTGCACACATCGTTTGGGGCTGTGAGCGAAACTCCGGCCGGATCTCCTCATGGATGGAACCTGAATAGGCGATAAACCTGGACTAGGGACTTGAGTGTTTAGGTAGGTCGTGGCCGACACCCTCGTTGGGCTTCCGCTTGAAGGTTGCCGTGTACATGTCGTGTAAACGGCGGTAAGTGGTGAGAGCGTGTGTGAAGAAGTACACCCCTGCAGGGTTAACATCATCTATTCGAATAGCCGTGTCCGTGGTAAAGGACTTCTAGGTTGCTTGTACAGTTCATAGACAAGTGAAAGTGGATACTTTAAAATACGCAAGATAAGCGTGAGTGCTATGGATGGCGTTCTCGTAGGGAGACGGGAGCGGATCCATAATGGTGTATTGGTATGGTGAATATGTGGACTCGTGTGCGCCACCTCAAAAGAGTTACTTGCAGTCGTAGTTCAGGATAGCCATCGAGTCAAAGCTGGCTTGCTGCAGTTAAACCCCACCATCCCCTTGTTGATAATGATGCATATGTAGTTAGTTCTGATGTAAGTCTTGCTGGGTACATTTGTACTCACGTTTGCCTATTTTATGTTTTTGCAGAGAGACTTCAGTCTCACTAGTAGTTCCGCGTGGACTTCGACGTTTAGCTTGTTACCTCAACTACGATCTTGTGCCCTCGGCAGGATCTGGTAGTTAGTCAGGCTTCTAAGCCTTTTTCATATGTAGATGTCTGTACTTAGACATGTTAGCTTCCGCTTGTGCTTTGATTTGTATGCTCTGAATGTTGGGTCATGAGACCCCTGTTTGTAATATCTCGCTCCTCGGAGCCTAATGAATACATACTTGAGTCGTAGAGTCATGTTGTGATGCCATGTTGTATTTGCACATATCGAGCATATTGTGTGTATGTTATTGAAATGCTTGGTATGTGTGGGATCTGACTATCTAGTTGTTTATCCTTAGTAGCCCTCTTACCGGGAAATGTCTCCTAGTGTTTCCACCGAGCCATGGTAGCTTGCTACTGCTCCGGAACACTTAGGCTGGCCGACATGTGTCCTTCTTCGTTCCTGTGTCTGTCCCTTCGGGGAAATGTCACGCGATGAATACCGGAGTCCTGTTAGCCCGCTACAGCCCGATTCACCGGAGTCCTGCTAGCCCAGTGCTACAGCCTGGATTCACTCGCTGATGACCGACACGTTCGATGCTGGGCCATGGATGCCTGTCCCTGTAAGTTTGTGCCACTTTGGTTTTAAGACTAGCCATGTCAGCCCGGGCTCCTTATCATATGGATGCTAGCGACACTATCATATACGTGTGCCAAAAGGCGCAAACGGTCCCGGGCAAAGGTAAGGCGACACCCATGGGAATACCGTGCGTGAGGCCGCAAAGTGATATGAGGTGTTACATGCTAGATCGATGTGGCATTGAGTCGGGGTCTTGACATTGTATTGCTTGAGCCTTGTGGCATATATATAAGAGTTACATGACCATCTTGGAGTACAAGACAAGCTAGAATAATTCCTAGTATATCCTATGTTTCCTAATAATCACGACACTCAACTTCCCCCTCCCCCATACAATCACAACAGACGGTGAGACTAGAGAATCCGAAGGTAAGCCCGGGGATATCCCCCCAGTCAAATGGTCCACGCATCGTGAAAGTCGTAGCTAGAGAGGAAACCGATGAGGTTGTTCAAGCAAGGCGATATCCCTTTTTCCCAATGTCGAGGTAGCTGAGAGCGTAGGGTGGTGTAGCCATGGTCGAGGTAGCCGTGCGAGGGATGCCGTGGTCGATGTTGAGTCGAGGTGGCTGATGTCGAGGTAGTCACCATGGACAGGGAAGAACATCAGCGACGGCCTAAGGAGGAGGAGGTGGTGGCGGCTAGGTTAGGAGCGCGGCGGCCTGAGGAGGAGGAGGTGGTGGCTTCAAGGTTAGGAGCGTGGCGATGATGCTCGAAGTAGGCGAGGAAGAACTCGACATCATGACGAAGACCAGCGCGGACGTTGGTGTTCTTGCGCCTAGGAAGGCGCGTGATGCATACCACAAAAAAGTCAACGTGCATGGACGACGAAGTTGGACCGCGTGTCGCGGTGCTACGGCCCAAAGGGGCGATGCAACGACAATGCTCGAGTCAGGGACAACGGGGAAGACCTTAGGGTGGTGACAGGGACCGCGTGCCACAGTCACTACAACCCGATGGGGCGCCGTAGCAGCAACGTGAGGGTCGGTGGAGCCATGGGGACGACCTCGGGGTGGCGGTGGGCCATGGGCCGTGGCACTACGACTCAAAGGGGCACCGCAGCGGCAGCGCGCAGGTCGGTGTAACCGGGGGAACAACCTTAGGACAGCGGCGTGGACTGCGTGCCACAGCTCTACATCCCGAAAGGGCGACCCAGCGGTGGCGCGGTTTGGTAGAGTCGCCGATGAAAGATCGTGGATGTTGCCTAGAGGGGGGAGTGAATATGCGCTTCAAAATAATTACAGTTTAGGCTTGAACAAATGCAGAATAAACCTAGCGGTTAATTTTTCAAGCAAAAAACCTACAACAACTATGCTCACCTATGTGCACCAACAAATTATGCTAAGCAAAATGAACAACTAATTGATAGCAAGATATATAACATGAAACACAATGGCTATCACAAAGCAAAGTGCATAAGTAAAGGGCTCGGGTAAGAGAAAACCGAGGGACGCGGAGACGACGATGTATCCCGAAGTTCACACCCTCGCGGATGCCAATCTCCGTTTGGAGTGGTGTGGAGGCATAATGCTCCCCAAAAAGCCACTAGGGCCACTGTAATCTCCTCATGCCCTCGCACAATGCAAGATGTGTGATTCCATAAGGGACCCTTGAGGGCGGTCACCGAACCCGTACAAATGGAGACCCTTGGGGGGGGGGGAGGGGGAGTCACTGAACCCATACACTTTGGCATCCCTTGGGGGCGGTCACCGGTACCCGTCAAATTGTTCGGGGGTGACTTCCATAACCTAATTGGAGACGCCGACGCTTGCCCGGAGATTTACACCACAATGATTGAGCTCCGAAGCACCACCAACCATCTAGGGCGCCCAAGCCCCCAAAGAGT
Organism: Triticum aestivum; assembly: GCF_018294505.1. Classification (NCBI taxonomy): domain Eukaryota; kingdom Viridiplantae; phylum Streptophyta; class Magnoliopsida; order Poales; family Poaceae; genus Triticum; species Triticum aestivum. The sequence continues at coordinate 231,082,097 of NC_057801.1, forward strand.
AACAAGCTCAAAGGTACCAAGCACCCAAGAGCAATAAGCTTATCAACTTCACTTCCACGTACCACAGTGGAGAATTCAAACCAAAGCAACTAATGCTAGGGAGGGAAATTAGAGGAAGAACAAAGAAGAGAACACGATGAACTCTAAGATCTAGATCCAAGGCACTAGTAGAAAACAGGGCTTTCGTCCAGGCCAGTTTAGCCCACTAGCCCCGGTTCAATCCAGAACCGGGACCAATGGAGCTATTTGCCCTGGTTCGTGAGCCCAGGGGGCCGGCCGGGCCACGTGGGCCATTGGTCCCGGTTCGTCCGGACCTTTTGGTCCCGGTTGGTGGGACGAACCGGGACCAATAGTCCTGGCTCCTGGCCCACCACTATTGGTCCCGGTTGCTGGCATGAACCGGGACCAAAAGGGTTACCTTTAGTCCCGGTTCATGCCACCAACCGGGACTAAAGGGTTGGCCCTCGTTGCACCCAGCTTTTAGTCCCACCTCGCCAACAGAAGGGCGCCCACACCTGTTTATAAGCCCGTCCCTCTCTCTGTTGTTGATCTCCTCTCAAAGTGAAAATAGATGCACCTATAGAGGAAATTGGACCTAAATTTATAAATCAAAATTGATTATGAATTTATGTTTAATTTTCTCTATAAGTGCATCTATGTTCACTAATAGAGAAGTTTTTATTTTTTGTGACCTCAAAGAAAAAAGAAATCACCAAAAAACTGTAAGTATTTATTTCTAAGTAGAACTGAAAAAATAATGGCAGTAGTAAAGTTAATCACAAACTTCAAATTCACACAAATTTCAAAGAATTCGATTTAACTATTCACACAAATTTCAAAGCATTAAGAAATAAAGCAAAAAACCAAAAGAAAATAATTAATGCAGAAAACAAAACCAAAAAACTAGAAAAAACTAAAAATAGCAACAATAAGTATTTTATTGTAAGTAGAAACAAAATAAAATGAATAAAGCAACAAAGAAAACAAAAAAAGAGTTTCCAAATTTGAAAACTAAT
>NC_057801.1:231083475-231084034 GCF_018294505.1 Triticum aestivum
AAAAAAACAACAAAAACTAAATAATGCAGAAAACAGAACAAAAAACTGAAATAAAAATAAAAATAGCAACAATAAGTATTTTGTTGTAAGTAGAAACAAAATAAAATAAATAAAGCAACAAAGAAAACAAAAAAAGAGTTTTCAGATTTGAAAACTAATGGCACTAATAGAAAAATAAACCAAAACCAAAATAAACTAAATAAAGCAACAAATAAAACAAAAAAACAAAAAAAATGCCACCTACTAGGCCCCCACGGCCTGAATACGACTACAAACCCTATGGGCCAGGATTCAGGCCCGTGGAAGGCCCAGTAGGCCCACAGGCACAGATGGCAGAGTTAGGCCCGAAAGCCTGCTTTAGAGAGGAGCTCGAGATGGGAGCCGCACCGCACCTTATAAACTGGTGCGGCTCCCTCTCAACTAGCGAGGTGGGACTAAACATTTGGCGCGGGGCAGCACAAGGCCTTTGGTCCCGGTTGGTGGCTCCAACCGGGACCAATGCCTATCCTTTAGTCCCGGTTGGTGCCACCAACCGGGACCAAAGGCCGCCGCTTCCCGC
>NC_057801.1:231084450-231089069 GCF_018294505.1 Triticum aestivum
AAAAGAAGAGGAGAAGAAGAAAGAAAGGAATAGAGGAGAAAGAAGAAACTTTGACACGAGGGGGGGGTACCGATACCCCCTCCCCGATAACATTATTTTCCCATGTATATGTATGTTGCGTCGTTGTCGATATAACGAGGGTGTCGAGGATCGCCGAGGGGTCGAGGGTCGGGAACTAGGGTAGAGGGTCGAGGGTCGTTAAGGGGTCAAGGGTCGAAGGTTTCAGGGTCGAGGGTTCCTATAGTGTCAAAGTATTGAAGAAATCCAATAGCTTGTGGGCGTCGATGCCCACGTCGATGCCCACGTCACTTGTGGGACATAGATGTACTGTTCAACGTTGACCCCCTCCCGATAGCTTCAACACATGGGGGGGGGTCGATATTACCCCCTCCTAGCTTGAAGCGTTGTCGAGGCCACCCCCTAACCCTTGAAGCATTGTCGAGGCCACCCCAAACCCTAGACGAATCCTTATTGTGATTAGCTAGCTGGTTCTACGTTTGCCACTAATATATCCATATCTGTCATGTTTGAATAATAATTGCCATGTTGTAAATATTTGTAGAAACTATGGACACCCCCCGAGATGAAGCACAAGAAGCGTTGTTGAGGGACATAATCGCAGAAGGAAGTGATGCCCTCTCGATGTTTCTCAATGACAACGATGGTCTGGAAGGAGAGGGTGAAGAAGCAGCTGGCCCTCTCCTCATTGATTTACATGGCTCCGATGACCCAATGCCGGTGCAAGAAGGAGAGGGTGAAGAAGTAGACCGTGAGGACGGCTCCGGTGATCACCAAACCGAGTCCGGCCAGGTATATATATTACTTAAGCCTGTGCTGACTAGCTAATTGATGCATTCATTGTTTTGGTATGTACACATATTAATTAACTCTCGTCTTTGTTCTTTTTTCTAGCCCTACAGATCGAGCACAACTTCGGTAAAGAGACGAGGCCCGAAGAAAAAGTTGAGCTCGGATGAAAAGTTTGAGATCATACAAATCGCGCGCGACGGCCAACCGATTGAACCCTACCGGACAAAGAAGGCATTTGTTGCTCAGTGTGGGGTTCTGGTTAGGGACAAGATCCCGATCAGCATCCAGCAATGGTATAAGCCTAAGAACAAAGACCCTGAGGTGTCTTATGTCCATGAGATGCAGAAAGAGAATCTTTGGACTGAGCTGAAGTCAAATTTCACCCTACCGCCGGAGGATGATCCGGAGAAGCCAGTTATGGAGCCATTAATCAAGTCTTTTGCTCTGAGGAAGATGGCAGACCTATTCAGGAATTGGAAGAAAGACCTCAATAGGTATGTCGAAAAAAATGAGATACCAAAATTCATTGGCAAATATGAGAAGATCAGAGATGACTGGCCCGCATTTGTGGCCCACAAGACATCGGAAAAGAGTAAAAAAATGTCGTCGACAAACAAGAGAAATGCTGAGAAGAAGAAGCTTCACCATCGCACGGGGTCAGGTGGCTACCTCGTAGCCCAGCCTAAGTGGGCCAAGGCTGAGAATGATCTGCTTGATAAAGGGATCGAACCAGAGACAATGAACTGGCCAGAACGTTGCCGGACTTGGTTCTTTGGGGTTGGCGGATCCTTGGACCCTATAACAGGGAAGGGCATTTGGACGGAGGAACAATTGGACATACCAGTCAAGAAGCTTCAGCAATATATCGAAGCAGCGCAGCAAGGGACGTTCGTTCCAGACAGGGAGAAGGACGAGCTCACAATGGCCCTCGGCAATCCTGAGCACCCTGGACGGACACGAGGCACGCCAGGCTCCGTTTCGTGGAAGGCTGGATTTCCGGACGCAGGGGGTTACAAAACCCACGAGAGGAGGAAGAAACTGGAGAAAAGCCAACTGCAGTCGCTGCACGAAAGGGTAATGGGGCTAGAGGAACGAGAAGCAGATCGCAGCAAACGACCTGCCGAAGGTTCCCCCGAAGCTACCCCGCCATCTCAGCGGAAAAGCAGCGTGGCTTCCACCGAGCTGCTTTAGCCAGAGCATGCCTTGACGGCTCCTGCCAGCTATCCCGTGGATGCTATCACGGATGCTGAAAATTGCCACCTTATGGTGCAATGGAGCAATTTGAAGGTCAAGGCGGCTGTTGGCTCTGTTTATCCTACTAAACCCGACTCAACTTTTCACTCCCGGCCGATTCCAGAAGGATATGCTAAGGTGATGGTCGATGAAATAACGGAGGGATTTGAGGACCTCCGGCTTGACCACCCTACCGGTGAAGGGGAGTATCGGCTGGGTTCTGCTCTGAAGACTCCATGCCTATGGCGGAAGGATCTCATCAACCTTCCGAACTGGATGCCTTCGCCTCCTCCTCCTCCTCCGGCGAGTCAGGGCACTCCGCCTCCTCCACCGGCGAGTGACGATCAGGGCACTCGGCCCGCTCCTTCTCCGGCGCGTGGCGGCACTCCGCCTCCTTCTCCGCCTGCGCCGGCGCGCCCGAGCAGCCAGCCTCCTCCTTCTCCGCCTCGTCAGCAAGGGCGCAAGAGACATGCTGCCGCTCTGGCTTCTACGGCGCGTCGTAGTCCTTCTCCTCCACATCTTAAGCAAGGAAAGAAGACATCCGCTCCGTCTACTCTGCCGGCGTCTAGCAGTACAGCCAAAGGCGGGAGGAGATATAGATTCGGTCCTTCTTTGAAGACTCCAGAGAAGTTACCGTACGAGAGGAGCGAGGAGGAAAATGCGAAGATCGCGCAGACCGAAGTGGATGACTGGTTTCAAGGGTTGAAAGCAAAGAGACATCCACCTCCGGAGGAGAAGGTAGATCCGGTGAAAGGGAAGCGCACTTTGGCTGCCCTGAGAAAACCACCCAAGTCTTCGCCGAAAGGCAACTATGAGCGCATTATTGGAAAGGCATTTGCCGAAGCGGAGAGGTCGGGAAGTACTAAAAGTGATCAAAGGATGAAAGAACGACTAGCTGGGTAACAAATTGCCCAGCTCGGCGAACAAGCGAAGCAATCGTGCCCCCCGCTCAAGGTGCCTGCTAGCGACATCGTCGATCCGAGGATGGTGCCCGTTTATGGCAATCCTGCAAATTACCTGCCCGACGATGTACATTATGATATCATGGAGGTGCAGATACAAAGATACAAGTACGGGAAGCCTCTCGTCAAAGATGAAAGTTCTCTATCAACGATGATGCGAAGATTGCATGATTGGTACATGAAAACCTGCAAAGAGTCTGAGGGGAGGAATACTTTGTATATGAGAGTTAAAAAGGAGCATGACCTCCTTGGAATTGAACTGTTGCCTATTCCATTTGAGGAGTTCTATCAGTTTTTCAGTCAATTGGCCATCGATAAAGCAACGGTCACCTCCTACTGTCTGTAAGTAGTACTACTTCCATCATTAAGTCTCTCTATATAACTCAGCCCTTTCATTTGCATGTATTTATAATTATCCTCACTATATTATGCAGATTGAAGATCGCCGAATTGAAGAAAAGACAAGTGGGAGATATTTGGTTCATTAACACGTATCTCATAGATGCAACTGAGGTTCAATATCGTGCCCAAGAAACCGAGGCCAACTTGCTACGATCGTTGGAAATAAATGAACACAAAGATATAATACTCTTTCCTTACAACTTCAAGTGAGTGTTACTGTCTTGTGGCATATTCGGTTTCCTTATTAGTCCAGGTTATAGTAATGTAATATTGATGAGTTATGCATGTGTGCGCAGCTACCACTATATTCTCCTAGCGATTAAGCTTGAGAAGGGAGTAGTAACTGTCTTAGACTCCAAGCGAAAAGATCCCAAGGAGTATGCGGACATGACTGAAATGCTCGAGAAGTAAGTTAAATCGATCATTATCCACCATATTAGCAACTTAATTTGTTCATTTCAGATACCAAGTAATTGTTTTCTCTGTATGGCAGGGCTTGGAGAAAATTCACTAAAAAAGCTCCGGGACTACCGAAGAAGCTGCAATTTAGGCACCCGAAAGTAAGTACTATATAGTAGCATATTCCAGGCATCTCCTAGTGATTCAAGCGCTAGTTTCATCAATACCATTTAGCATGCTTGCTAATTATCAGTTTGATTGACCTCTATTTCTTGTAAAGTGGTTGTGGCAGGAACAAGGGAATGATTTCTGTGGATACTACATTTGCGAGTCCATCCGCCACACGACCTGTGAGCGGGGCTACTCCGACAAACAATATGAAGTGCGTAAATAACAATATTCACAATTTTATTTTATTACCATCATTTGTGTTGAGTTTCATTCATTCATATATATATATATGTATTGACCCCCTTCTTAAAATTAGATGTTTCGAATGCGGGATGAACTCCTAGCACCAGATCGCATGCGAGCAATTCAAGAGGAATTGGCGGCATTCTTTCTTGACCACGTGATCGCTGAAGACGGAGAATACTATGTGGACCACGCGTCCGTATTTTAGGAGATTATATATTTGTAAAAGATAATTATTGTATATATGTAGCCGGTAGTGTCGGATAGATATACGAGAACTTGTTTGTTCGACCAATCTCTCGGAGAAGGAGAGGTGGTCGATATCACTTCTCTCTGTATGCATATATGTTCATGACGATCTTCTGTTTGCTTACTAGCTAGCTAGCGTGTCTAGCTAGT
>NC_057801.1:231089121-231090651 GCF_018294505.1 Triticum aestivum
AAAAAAAACAAAAACCACAGCCACATAAACGCTGACGCGTGGATGCCTATTGGTCCCGGTTGGTGCCACCAACCGGGACCAAAGGCCCTCCTGCCTGGGCTCAGGGGACAGGCCACGTGGAGGCCCTTCTGTCCCGGTTCTGGATTGAACCGGGACTAAAGGGGGGAGGCATTAGTACCGACCCTTTAGTCCCGGTTCACCAACCGGGACTAAAGGCCCTTACCAACTGGGACAATAGGCCCTTTTTCTACTAGTGAGGCGTTCCCCTCACATAGAGGAGAAAGTGATTGGTAGAAACGTAGATCTAGATCTCTCTCTTTTCCCTCCAAAACGAGCAAGAATCCATGGAGGGATTGATAGATAGGAAGATCGAAGAAGGTCAATAACAAGCTCAAGAGATAAGGTTCAATGGGGAAGAAGACCCCCTTCTATAGGTGAGAAAAAAATCCAACCGTTATGTGCTTAGCCCGCACATGAGCGATACTACCGCTCGGGAGGTAGTGCACATAGAGAAATGCAATGGTGGAAGACCACGAGCCGGTAGTCCCGTCGGAGCAGTACTACCGCTCGCCCCAGTGGTACTACCACTGGGGTTGCAACTCAGGGCACTAAGGAGGCAGAAGAGGATAGATGGGGTGAAGCAGAGCCGCACCAGCGGTACTACCGCTCGAAGGAGCGGTACTACCTCTTATAGGCGGTAGTGCCGCACACCCACTGCCACTCTGCAACCGCTGGGAGTACGTAGGGTTCTGGAGAGGAGCGGAAGTGGAGCGATAGTGCATGGGCGGTACTACCGCTTACAAGCGGTACTACCACTTATACTATAGTTCCACTGCCGCACAACCCAACACGAAAAATTGTATTCCCAGAAGCAGTGGTACTACGCGCGACACATGGCCGTGGTACTGCCGCTTACAAGCGGTACTACCGCTCGTGAGAGCGGTACTACTGCTTGAGGCCTTCAGGAACACATCAGAGAAAATAGAGGATACAATAAAGCCTGAACTACCACACTACAAAAAAAGGCACATCCATGACATTTTGGGCCAAGCGAATTTTTTTCTGTCATGCTTATGACACTTTTATGATGATAATTGTGACAAAACCCGGTATCATCATAGATGTGGTGGGATCCTACTTCTATGACAAAAAATCATGACAGAAAATGGGCTTTTCGTCCTGGGCGGGCCGGAGATGCAGCAGCATGACATTCTTTGGGCCGTCCATGACGGAAGAAACCGTGGTAGAAGCAAGGGCAAGGAAAATATCGGGGAGTTCCCAGTTACGGTGGGTGGTCGGGGGCCGAGCAATGCGCGTTTCTCTCATACACGTATGCGTGTGGGTGCGAGGCGTTGGGCTCTAACTAAACCCGACCAAGGCGTTCGCCTATTAAACCAGAGCGATTGCACTAGCTACGTTACTGAACCCCGATCGATCCCTTGCTGTTAACTGAACCCGATCGAGCGATTCCTTCGCTACTGCTGCTAACTGATGCCGATCGAACCTGCTGCCTCCTTCCCTTGATGAACA
>NC_057801.1:231090994-231092327 GCF_018294505.1 Triticum aestivum
GGTCGTTGCCGCTGGATGAACAGGACCCTGATCGATCGAGCTGGTTGGGGGTGGATGAACAGGACCCCGTGAAAGGCTGGATGAACAGGACGACCCCGTGGAGGGCTGGTTGAACAGTAGCCGGTGGAGGGCTAGATGAAGAGTAGCCCGTGGAGTGGTGGTTGAACAGGACCCCATGGAGAGGGCTGGTTGAACAGTAGCCGGTGGAGGAGCGGTGGAGGCTACATGAACATGAGCCCGTGGATGAACAGTCGCAGGTGAAGGCTAGAGGAGGTCGACGGTGGATGGACAGTAGCCTGTGGAGGCTGGAGGAGGTCGACAGTGGAGATGAACAGTAGCCCGTGGAGTCCCGTTTTGCGGTACGCCACACCCCTCCCTATGAATAGGACCCCCGTTTCGACCATAGCGCTCCAACACAAGTCCGTTTCCTCCGTTTTGCGGTACGCCACACCCCTCCCGGTCAACAGGACCTTGTTTCGACCGTAGGCACTCGAACACAATTCCGTTTCCTTTGTTTTGCGGTATGCCAGACCCCTCCCGATGAACAAGATCCCATTTTGACCCTAGGCAGTCGAACACAAGCCCATTTCCTCTGTTCTGCGGTACGCCATGCCTTGTTTGGAACGGCTATTCCGTCCAAGCCGGTTGCCTCCCGATGAACACGACGACATAGTTTCTCCGTTCCGACCCAGCCGGTTGGCTGCCCATGAACAGGACGTGGTCGCTGCCTCTCCATGTAAACGAGCCCTGGCCTACGTATGCACAAGCAGGCGTTCGAGACCCCGCTCGTATGTACGCACATGGCCGTATTTACTTTCTTGCACCCTGGTTGTACGTACGTGTACATGCTACATGCACACCTCTACTACAAGACGCGGCAGTGGATGCCCACGTGGAGGGGAGTACGAGGGTTGACGGGTTCGTCTGCGGTGTGAGGCTGCTGTCGCCGCAGAATAACAAGGGTTGTGGGTGAGTAGAGGGATGGCCTGGGCGGAGGTTGGAGTAGGGTGGGGCGGTCAGGCCTGTGCGACAGCAGAGCCGACCACCCAAGGTAGGAGCAGGCGGCACGACTGGCGCTCGTTTGGGCGGCTAGAGCAAGAAGACCAGAGGTTGAAGAAGCACTACAGCCGTTGGATGGACATTGTACGGTCACTAGAGCTATAATCGTTCATATTGGCAAAGTTGACAAAGCCCTCCTTCCGCGTCAACTTAGTAGGCCCACAAGTCAGCCTCCCACTATGGTGGGTCCCAACTAGCAGGGGGAGTCTTCTTTTTTGTGTGCGTAATAAGGAGGCACTTCCTTGTGTGCGAAGATACAACTGGTGGGTCCGAG